>NC_132911.1:11739266-11752581 GCF_047675955.1 Chlorocebus sabaeus | reverse complement strand
CATGGTAAAAATTGTGCTTTGAAGTTCTATTGGAATTTAAATAATTTCTGCACAAAATGTTGGTATCCTCAACGTCAAAAAGTCCAAACATCAACATCAACATAAAACCCCTCATTTTATAAAACAAAAGTTTTAAAAAGTGGAATCCACTTTTTCAGTGGAATAGAGGCTCAGGAGTCACACTGAATCCCCTTATTAGTGATAAATAGTGACAGCCCTTGGACTCTTGCTGTTGAAAGTGAAAGTTAGTGGAGAAGAAATGGAAAGTAAGTAACCAAAATGAAGATACTCTGATGTGCTACTACATAGAAGAATAAATCATCTAAAAGGACAGCATATTAATAGTACACTTATTTTTAGCCAAATCTACAGTAAAACAATCTTTTCAACACTTATCCCAAATTCTATTGTTTAAGACTTTTCTAGGCCTGGCACGGTGGCTCACACCTGTAATCCCAGCACTTTGGGAGGCCGAAGCTTCCGGATTACCTGAGGTCAGGAGTTCGAGACCAGCGAGGCTAACATTGTAAAACCCTGTCTCTACTAAAAATACAAAATTAGCCGAGTATGGTGATTCATACCCATAATCCCAGCTACTCGGGAGGCTGAGGCAGGAGAATTGCTTGAACCTGGGAGGCAGAGGTTGCAGTGAGCTAAGATCGTGCCACTGCACTCCAGCCTGGGCGACAGAGCGAGGCTCTGTCTCACTATTGTAGAAATGTACAGATTAGAAAGTGAGATTTACAAGGCAATGAAGAGAGACAACAAGGGGGCTTGGTGCGGTGGCTCATGCCTGTAATCCCAGCACTTTGGGATGCTGAAGCGGACAGATCACGAGGTCAGGAGATCCAGACCATCCTGGCTAACACAGTGAAACCCCATCTCTACTAAAAATACAAAAAATTAGCCAGGCATGGTGGTGTGCGCCTGTAGTCCTGGCTACTCGGGAGGCTGAGGCAGGAGAATGGCGTGAACCCGGGAGGTGGAGCTTGCAGTGGGCGACAGAGTGAGACGCCGTATCCAAAAAAAAAAAAAAAAAATATATATATATATGTGTATATATATATATAAAAATATAAAGAGAGACAATATGGTCAGTTTGCATTGGTACACAAATTACTTCAAAGAAAATTGGACACTTCTGAAGGATCAAGTGACCCTTTTTGGGTACTAGGCCATTAGAAAACCTTTTTTTTCAGAAATGCAATCTATGTTCCTTGGAATCTCTAGTTTAAGACGTAACTCAAGAATGACTCTATGGGGTCTTCTCACTGGGGTTAGTAACCTCCAGGGGTAATTTAAGAAAAGGTGTTGCTAATCTTTGTGATGCTTACATGAGTCAAGGTATAGACACATTCCTGGTTTCTCTTAATAACCTACCAGGTGTGTATGAACCATGAGTTTATATTTATACTTTTTGGAAAAATAAATATATAGTCTGTATCTTTTAAGGTTAAGAAGGTTTTAGAATTTACAGCCTAATAAAAAAGACAAAAAGGCCATAAATGGTGGCTCACACCTGCAATCCCAGCACTTTGGGAGGCTGAGGCAGGTGGATCAACTGAGGTCAGGAGTTTGAGACCAGCCTTACCAACATGGAGAAACCCCGTCTCTACTAAAAATACAAAAATTTGCTGGGCGTGGTGGTGCGTGCCTGTAGTCACAGCTACTCCGGAGGCTGAGACAGGAGAACTGCTTGAACCTGGGAGGTGGAGGTTGCAGTGAGCAAAGATTGTGCCACTGCACTCCAACCTGGGTGACGAAGCAAAAAAACAAAAAACAAAAAGAAAAAGAAAAGAAAAGAAAAAGAATCATAGTAATAAAAAGAAAATAAATAGGTTAAGAAGTACTATAAGATTTCCATCTACTTTGCAAAGTATTACTGAATTTTATTTAATCCAAATGCTGTCTTTTTCAACCTTCAAAGGGTAATCCTGCTTCCCCTTTGGGGTCCAGGGAAGCAACTCATATTCTCTAATCGCTTCTGTAAGATTTCCTCAAATCTCTCTTGTTCTTCTCTAAGCTTCAGTACATTCTAGAAAACACCCCCTTAAACCCGTCACCATTGATGGAATACATTTACCCTTACCAATGGGTATTTCTTTCACATTTTCTATTTTAGTCAGTTCTACCTTTAGAGTTATTTTCACACACACACACACACACACACACACACACACACACACACCATCCCACTTAATTTTATTCATCCTTCAAAGTTCATCTTAGGTCCTTTCTTCCCCTTCTTTCCCCCTTGGTCCAATGCATTCTGAAAGTTTATACCATTTACATTAATTTTTTTTTTTTTTTTTTGAGATGGAGTGTCACTCTTGTTGCCCAGGCTGTGCAGTGGCCTGATCTTGGCTCACTGCAACCTCCTCCTCCAGGGTTCAAACCATTCTTCTACCTCAGCCTCCTGAGTAGCTGGGATTACAAGTGTGTGCCACCATGCCTGGCTAATTTTCTATTTTTAGTAGAGATGGGGTTTCTCCACGTTGGCCAGGCTGGTCTCGAACTCCCGACCTCAGGTGATCCACCCGCCCTGGCCTCCCAAAGTGCTGGGATTACAGGCATGAGCCACTGCACCCAGCCTACATTGATTCTTTAATGTTTACTTCTCTACCTTCTTTTATTGTTCATAACCATTTTACAGGTTTCTCTCTCGCTCTTGTCTCAACAATAAGAGCCCAGAGGTCAGAAATCCTGATTTACAACTCATTTTGTGTCCCTTTTAACCTGTAGAGGTGAGCTGCACGATGTGCCATGTATTAGTCTTTGACGTTTCCCTGTCAATCTTTGTCAAGACATTGACTTCAAGTTGATCCTTTTGTCAAGTTCATTTCCTACTCGGATCACTTGTATTGCTGTCTGTGCACACGAGGACATTTGAGATAACTATGGAAGCTGGTTATTTCAGTATGAAGTTGCAGGAAAGGAGTTCAATGGATGATCATGTTGGTGGGTGAAAATGATGCGGTATATAGAACATTGACAGATTTCACGGAGGCATAGACTAAGAATTTCATTTTAACTTTGTGTGATAGAAGGGAAAATAAATATTTGTGTTGAACTAGAGCCATTTCTGGCTGAAGCAGCTGGTTATTACTCATTGCTAATTGATCCACTAGCTCTCTGGATTTTGTAGACTGTATGACTCTCACAGGCTCATCCTCCCACCGACAGCATTCCTGACCTTCAGGGTGCCAATACAGTCTGGGTCCTCTGTCTTAGTCAGACTCACCACACACATCAGGCTCTCATCACCACTTTTCTGAGTCATGGGACCTTTTTTTTTTGATGCAATTTCCATTATTACAGGCTCAGTGGTAAGCCAACAACAAGGTGATGGGTACCTAAAATAATACAATCTTATCCTCATTATAATGTTGGGTGTTGAGCTGATGGATGAGGTAATGGTTATAGCCAGGAGACTGGACACTGTTGGAGGAAGCAGTAAGGAACTGGAAGCTGTTTCACCCAGAAAGATGGCTGGAGTTGGAGATGGACCTTGTATTTTCTGTCTTTTTTTTTTTTTTGAGACGGAGTCTCCCTCTGTCTCCCAGGCTGGAGTGCAGTGGCGCCATCTTGGCTCACTGCAAGCTCCGCCCCCTGGGTTCCCGCCATTCTCCTGCCTCAGCCTCCCGAGTAGCTGGGGCTACAGGCGCCCACCACCACGCCTGGCTACTTTCTTTGTATTTTTGATAGAGACGGGGTTTCACCGTGTTAGCCAGGATGGTCTTGATCTGCTGACCTCATGATCCGCCTGCCTCGGCCCCCTAAAGTGCTGGGATTACAGGCGTGAGCCACTGCGCCCGGCCGGACCTTTTATTTTCATCCACACATGTGGAAGTGAGACTTAGTTTATATGAAAGCTAGAACTCGTAAGTGTAGGTTACAGAAAGGCTTAATGTGTTTAAAAATTGAAGGAGCTGTTCCTTATTACTGAAGGAACGCAGCGAGTGAGCTCCAACTCTTCTAAGATATAAAGATTTGAGTTCAGATAATTAATTGAGATATAATGGAAGAGATTCCTACATTGCATGTAACTAAAATTTAAACGCTCCCTAATGACACACACAAATTAATCTGACTCCAAGGTTCTTTAAACCTGTGATGATTTCCAATTCATTTATGTCTTTCATGAGATATAGCAGCTGTAAACAAATAGAATTCCAGCTTCAGATGAATCAAGATTTTATACAAGGGCAGGATTTGCAGGTCTGTGTATGGGAAGGGGAAAGTCTTGCCCCCAGTCAGTCTTGATGTCTTCATTCTAGGAATTCTTTCTGAAAAGATGGTAGCCATGCAGAAGACAATACAATACTAATTTTGTTCCTTCCTTCACATCCAATGCACAACTCAATACCTACACCAGGGTTTTAGGCATTCTGCAACCTTTAAAAGTTTGAAAAACATGCATTGCTTTACACATGTCCAGGCATGTCTATGTACAACGACTGGGAGTAGAAAATAATTTGACTTTTAGGGAATGGTATTATTCTTGGGAGAAAAAGTACCATTTGTTGAGTTAATTTCACACACACTACCACAATCAAACTCTTAAATGATTCTATGAGATAAACATTGTTATTCTAATTTTACAGTTGATACAGCTGGAAGAACAAGCAACTCACTTGTGTTTACACAACCATTAAGTTGTTGAGCCAGGATTTGAATCTAGGCCAAAGTGATGCTATATCCCTTTCTCGCAGGATCTTATAGCCCCTAATCATAAATCCTTCATATTTTGAAAGATAAAAGGCCATGTTTAGAGATGCCCATGACTTCAGAGAAAAAAAAAAAAACCAGCTTGACTTTACAAGAGTGGAGTAGTCTTTGCTGAATAGATGAGAACTCTAGTCTTGTCAATGCACAGGCTAAATATCAGCTCTGCCCTCTAAGTAGCTGAATGCCTTTCAATAAATACCTTCACTTCTCTAGGTCTCTGTGTTCTTATTGGGAAAACGGAAGTGCTAATAGCACCTTCCTTACAGGACTGTTTTTATTTTTTATTTTTTTTATATTTTGAGACAGAGTCTCGCTGCATTGCCCAGGCTGGAGCGCAGTGGTGCAATTTCAGCTCACTGCAACCACCGCCTCCCAGGTTGAAGTGATTCTCCTGCCTCAGCCTACGAAGTAGCCGGGACTACAGGCGCGTGCCACCATGTCCAGCTAATTTTTATGTCTTTAGGAGAGACGGGGTTTCTCCGTGTTGGCCAGGCTGGTCTCAAACTCCTGACCTCAGGTGATCTGCCCACCTCGGCCTCCCAAAGTGCTAGGATTATAGGTGGGAACCACTGCGCCAGGCCAGGACTGTTTTTAATAGTAAATAAAATAATACATGGAAAGCACCTAGCACTATATGAACACAGGAAGTAAGTTTTAGCTATTATGAAGAGTATATATTCTTTTTTATCTCTCTACACCAAAGGTTGCTGGTGGGCTCAAAAGATATTCCTGAAGAGTGAAGTTATGGGGAAGCATCCTAGGAGAGGAGAGGCAGGACAAGCAGACTATTCCTGGGAAGCTAGACTTACTGATAACAGTAGAACTCTCCATGGCTCCAACTGATGTCTTCGCCTGGGGTTATTCTCTATCGGTGATTCTGATAATCTCTCCATCTCTCCCGCAGCATCTAACACAGGGCTCGAATGCTCGCTGTCTGATTAACACAGGTGTGCACAATGAGTGGTCTCAGGTGAGGGAAGAGAAAAAGCACAGAGCTTGCAAAAGGCAGAGATCTGCAGCTTATGCCCAATGCAAGCTGGCAGGAATGATGCGGTGCATTTTTCAGAGGATCTAGAGGTAAGGTACAGACGGCAATTCCAGGGCAAGTCAGCAGTATGTCTGGGCGGCACAAATGACTTTCCAACATTCCCCTGGGGGGAGAATGCAGAGCATGCATTAATGACCGTATTTTGCAGAGAAGAAAACAGATTTAAGGCCCTAGGAAATCAGGGCAGATGGCACTAGGAAAGGAGATGTTTAAATGATACAGTATACTTTGGAGATAGCTCAGTAGTTCAAGTCACTGGTGGATGCAATTTGAGATGCCTACTTCAATCTATTAAGACCTACATTCTCTTCTCTCTCTCTCTCTCTCTTTTTTTTTTCTGATAGAGTCGGCTCTGTCACCCAGGCTGGAGTGCGGTGGCATGATCTCTGCTCACTGCAACCTCCGCCTCCCTGGCTCAAGCAATTCTCCTGCTTCAGCCTCCCGAGTAGCTGGGATTACAGGCGTGCACCACCACACCTGGTTAATTTTTGGATTTTTAGTAGAGACGGGGTCCTCACCATGTTAGCTAGGCTGTTCTCAAACTCCTGACCTCAGGTGATCTGCCTGCCTCGGCCTTCCAAAGTGCTGGAATTACAGGTGTGAGCCACCGTTCCTGGCCCTCTTTTTCTTTTAACTCTCTCTTCTCACCCGTCAAGGCTTTTATTTCACTACTCCTCCCCTTCTGATGACAGTTAGGATTCAGTCATGCTGTTTCTGCTACCTGTCACTGGCTTTGAGTCCACATGAAACACGAGCTGGCACTTTTAGTGGCACAGCACTGCTCCGAAACTCCTGTGCCGACTTATTCTGGCACCCTCCCCCTATTTTTGGTTGGCTCTTCAAGGCAAATAAAAGACTCCTTTAAAATATATACATATATATATATTCTTTTTCTTTTTCTTTTTTCTTATATGCCACCAAAAGGCACAGTCCAGAAACAGAAAGAAGGAAACACAACTAACTCCACTTAATACACCCATGAAGAAAGTGCACCAACTGGAACAGAACATGGCTTCTCTTCTCGGGTGATCACCTCTCCATCACCTTCATGCACCAAGAAGCTTTAAATTGTTGTATATGTTTTCAACCTTCAAATAGAGCAAGTGAGGCCAGGCGTGGTGGCTCACGTCTGTAATCTCAACACTTTGGGAGGCTAAGGCGGGTGAATCACTTGAGCTCAGGGGTTCAAGACAAGCCTGGCTAACATGGCAAAACCATGTCTCTACTAAAAATACAAAAATTAGCCAGGTGTACTGGTGCATGCCTGTAATCCCAGCTACTAGGGACGCTGAGGCCGGAGAATCGCTTGAACCCGGGAGGCAGAGGTTACAGTGAGCGGAGATCACACCATTGCACTCCAGCCTGGGTGACAGAGCAAAAAAAAAAAAAAAAAGAGTAAGTGTTTGATGAAGAAACAGCAGCACAAGCAAATCTTAGCGGAAGGGTCTAGAATTGCACAGAGAACAGGATTGTGCTCTGTTACTTCCAGTTGCTCAGTGCCCTTCCTTGTTGAACGGAGCTGCAGGAGAGCATGAGGGGTTGGTAATTCATAATTGCCATCTTTTCCCTGCTGAAACCATTTGCTAGAAATCATTGTCTCTCTTTGCAGACATTTGCATCATCCTACATCATGTTTTTAGAGGTCACCTTTATTGAGGTATAATTCATATTCAGTAAATTTACCCTTTTAGATGTTACTGTTTTATAAATTTTGACAAACAAGCAGTCATGTAACCACTACCACAATCAAAATACAGAATATTCTCATAACCCCTAAAAAATCCCTCATACCCCTTGTAGACAACCCCATCCTGCCATCACAAGTACCTAGCAATTGCTGGTCTGATTTCTGTTCCTATAGTTTTGCTTTTTCCAAAAAGTTATGTAAGTAGAGTCATGTAGTGCGTAGTATTTTAAGTCTGGCTTCTTTGACCTAGCATAATGCTTTTGAAATTTATCCAGTTGTTACAAGTAGTCATGCTTTGTTTCTTTTTATTGTTTTAATTTTAATTTTAATTTTTTTGAGACAGAGTTTTGCTCTTGTCGCCCAGGCTGGAGTACAATGGTGCAATCTCAGCTCACTGCAACCTCCGCCTCCCAAGTTCAGGTGATTCTCCTGCCTCAGCCTCCTCATTAGCTGGGATTACAGGCGCGTGCCACCACACCTGGCTAATTTTTGTATTTTTAGTAAAGACAGGGTTCACCGAGTTGGCCACGCTGGTCTTGAACTCCTGACCTCGAGTGATCCACCTGCCTTGGCCTCCCAAAGTGCTGGGATTACAGGCATGAGCCACCGCACCTGGCTCCTTTTTATTGTTACATGGTATTTTCTTCATGTGGATGAACCAAATTTGTTTATCCGTTTGCCAACTGGTGGACAGTTGAGTTGTTCATGGGGTTTGGCAATTTAAAACAAAAATTTACTTTGAAAGGTTTTTTTTGTTAAATTAAATCAACCTTGTTTTATCAAGCAACATATCAAAACTTACTCATGTAAGAGTTAGCAATTGTGCTTTTAGTTTGATTTGAAATTAAAGAATTTTCTTCTGCCCTTTCAGCTAATGCATTCATTCTAAAATATAATCATTATGAGGGCAGCCTTGTCCTAGATGTTCCAAAAGGTATCCCTCTTTCTGCACTTGTCATTCCAGGCCTGTGACTTTCCATGTGGAGAAGAGAACCCTGGTTCTTGTCCACATCTGAACCAGCAAAGCTGCTCTTAGCTGAAGGGCTCAGAAGAAAGCAGGACGATTGCCTGAGATCCAGTAGTCCCTTTTGCAATAAAGCTATGATGTAAGTAATCATATGTAAAAGGATTTTAAATTTTGCCTATAGGAAATTGGGAGCCAAACTTTAATACATCAAACTTGACTTCATTTTAAAGATTGCCTACCTGAGAAGGGAGAAATCTCTATAAAGACATCAAAGTTCTAAGATCCATAAGTGCTGATTTATTATATAGTTAACATGCATCTAAAAATAAAGCTTGTCTTTTAGATACACTTGCCTCAGGCATAATAGTGTTGCAACATGCTACTGTATCACTGCTGCAAAACTATTGCTGTTGAAACTTATCTTTCTTTCTCTAACCTCTTTCTCTGCCCAGCAAAAAGGGAGGTGGAGGGAAAAAAAGAAGGAAAGAAAATGGGAGTGGGGAGAGTGGAGAAGAAGGAAGCAGAAAGCCTGGGTAATGATATAGCACCTTTTATCTCAGAATCTCAAAAGCTGTTTTCTGGATCCGACTCATTGAACATTACTGGGTGGATAGGACACGGAAAACTAAGTAGGAACTGGAATGAGTTATGGTGGAGAGCCACAGGGTGATGGTTAATTTTATATGTCAGTTTGGCTGGACTGTGGGGCACGCAGGTATTTGGTCAAACGTCATCCTGGATGTTTCTTCGGTGAAGGTGTTTTTTGGATAAGATCAACATTTTTTTTTTCTTTCTTTTGAGACAGTCTCCTTCTGTTGCCCAGGCTGAAGTGAGTGGCGTGACCTCTGCTCACTGCAACCTCCACCTCCCGGGTTCAAGCAATTCTCCTACCTCAGCCTCCTAAGTAGCTGGGATTACAGGCGCTCGCCACCACGCCTGGCTGATTTTTGTGTTTTAGTAGAGATGGGGTTTCACCATATTGGCCAAGCTGGTTTCAAACTCCTGACTTCAAGGGCTCCACCCACCTTGGCCTCGCAAAGTGCCAGGATTACAGGCGTGAGCCACCGCGCCTGGCCTAGATCAACATTTAAATTGGCGGACTTTGAGTATAGCAGATTACCCTCTGTAATGTGGGTAGGGCTCATCCAGTCAGTGAAAAGCCAGAATGGAATAAGAGACGGACCTCTCCCAAGGCAAGATGGGAGTTCTGCCTTTGAACTTCAGCAGCAGTTCTTCCCTGTGTCTCCAGCCTGCTAGCCTTCTCTGAAGATTTTGAGTTTACTAAGCCTCCATGATTGCAAGAGTCAATTCGTCTCTCTCTGTTTCTCTCAGTATACACACACACACCCTTCCTAAGAAATCGCAGAACTTCTATATTTGAGAAAGTATTAAAGACAATTTCTTCCAACCCTTAGCCATACATTTCTTCTCTAGCATCTGCCTAAGCAAGCACTGAACTGCAGCTGAATATTTTCTGCCCAGTAAACCACTAGCTAAAGAGGCAGCTACTTTTATTTCTGGACAACTTTAATTGCTTCAAGTTCTTTTGTTTTGGTTATTTATTTGTTTGTTTGTTTTTGTTTGTTTTATCTGGCAAGCCCAATCTATTTCCCAATGTCTCCTATCCTTTGGCCCAAAATTGTGTCTGGGAGTCACATAGGCTGTTTGTACACAGGTGTACATTCCCCTTGCCCAGTTAATCTTAATTAACTAATTATGTTAATTTTTTGAGATGGAGTTTCACTCTGTCACCCAGGCTGGAATGTGGGGGCGTGATCTCAGTTTACTGCAACTTCTGCCTCCTGCATTCAAGCTACTCTCCTGCCTCAGCCTCGTGAGTATTTGGGATTCCAGGCATGCACCACCACACCCAGCTGATTTTTGTATTTTTGGTAGAGAAGGGGTTTTGTCATTTTGCCCAGGCTTGTCTTGAACTCCTGACCTCAAGTGATCCGCACGCCTCAGCCTCCCAAAGTGCTGGGATTACAGGAGTGAGTCACAGCACCTGGCCAGTTAATCTGAATTTGAATAATCTATGTCGCAGAATAATTCTGGAATGTTAACTAGTTTCGTTCACATGTTTAGGATGTCATAAAGCACCTAGGACAGTCATGCCTACTGCTCCATGGAAGGGAAGATGGCGGAACATAGAGGACGGAGTCGATTCTGGGTGCCTGGAGGGAGGAGGGACAGAGCAGAAAGAGCACTACATCAGAGGGAATTGCCCAGATGGCAATGGAGCACGGCACACATGGACTGTGCACCTGGTGACCAAGGCTAGGCAAGATGATGGGTCTCTCAGGGATGTGGCTTGGAAATGTGATATCCAAGGACTAGATGAACCCCAGCTCCCACAATGCTGTAGACAAAATGATGGAGCAAGAAAGAAAGAAGAAAACTGGAATTGACTGAGTTTAAATCTCTTCCACTGAATATGGGGATGAGAGAAAATTTTAGTTGAGTTTATAGAAAAATCTAGCCAGTTATGTGTCTTACATTTCTAGTGACATTTCTTCACTACTGAGAGTATAGAATGAGTTCCACAGTGGCTTTTATCCATCACTGAAAAGAAGCTAGAGAAAAATGACTCTTTGCTTTGAGAATAGTCCTGTCCCTGGAAGGGTCTGGATATAGAATGAGAAACCATGGTCTTGGGAAACACGCTGGAAATCACAAAAAGACAGGTACTTTTATTTTAAATTGGTTCTTTGTCTCCATTCTATCCTGTTATGAGTATTCCTTCACAAGACGTTTATTAAGTGCTTGCTGTATTGGGGTTGCTCTTCTCAAGGAGTATCTTTGTGGTGTTCTCTGTATTTCCTGAATTTGAATGTTGGCCTGTCTTGCTAGGTTGGGGAAGTTCTCCTGGATAATATCCTGAAAAGTGTTTTCCAACTTGGATCCATTCTCTCCGTCACTTTCAGGTATACCAATCAAACGTAGGTTTGGTCTTTTTGCATAGTTCCATATTTCTTGGAGGCTTTGTTCATTCCTTTTCATTCTTTTTTCTCTAATCTTGTATTCATGCTTTATTCCATTAAGTTGATCTTCAATCTTTGATATCCTTTCTTCTGCTTGATCGATTTGGCTATTGATACTTGTGTATGCCTCACCAGCTCTTGTGCTGTGTTTTTCAGCTCCATCAGGTCATTTATGTTCTTCTCTAAACTGGTTATTCTAGTTAGCAATTTCTCTAACCTTTTGCCAAGGTTCTTAGCTTCCTTGCATTAGGTTAGAGTATGCTCCTTTAGTTCGAAGTAGTTTGTTATTACCCACCTTCTGAAGCCTACTTCTGTCAATTCGTTAAATTCGTTCTGTCCAGTTTCTCTCCTTTGCTGGCAAGGAGTTGTGATCCTTTGGAGGAGAAGAGGCATTCTGGTTTGGAACGCAAACATTCTTGTTTGATTGGAAAATCAAAGACAAAGGAGCCTTGTTCCCTGGAAGAGAACATGAAATTGTGAGCGAATGCAATTAAATGACAACATTACATTAGTTATAAAAATGTAAAAAGGTCTCATGTCTTTTTGCTATGCAGGCCTGCTTAAAGGCATTTATGATAATTTTTTTTTTTTTTTGAGATGAAGTCTCACTCTGTTGCCCAGGCTGGAGTGCAATGGCACGATCTTGGCTCACTGCTACCTCCACCTCCCGGGTTCAAGTGATTCTTCCGCCTCAGCCTTCCAAGTAACTGGAATTACAGCCACTAATTTTCGTATTTTTAGTAGAGAAGGGGTTTCACCATGTTGGCCAGGCTGGTCTCAAACTCCTGACCTCAAATCATCCACCCACCTTGGCCTCCCAAAGTACTGGGATTACAAGCGTGAGCCACCACACCTGGCCTGGTTACCTTAATTTTTATCCTTAAAGGTAATCATTAGGTGAGACCCCGAAGGAGCTAGTCATGGTATGGAACTTACAGGGAGCCAAAATTTGTAATGGTTGGGAATCACCCTGTAGAATTTAAAATCACTGAGTTCACAGGCAGGCTTGGCTTTCTTGGTGATAAATGTGGCATTTTTGAGGACATTGTAAATGCATGTCACAGATAACATTTATTTATCTATCTGTCTATTTATTTGTTTATTTATTCATTTTTTAGATGGAGTCTTACTCTGTCACCCAGGCTGGAGTACAGTGGTGCGATCTTGGCTCAGTGCAACCTCTGCCTCCTGGGTTCAAGCAATTCTCATGCTTCAGCCTCTTGAGCAGCTGGAATTACAGGCACGTGCCACGACACCCAGCTAATTTTTGTGTTTTTAGTAGAGACGGGGTTTTACCATATTGCCCAGGTTGGTCTCGAACTCCTGGCCTCAAGTGATCCGCTCGCCTCGGACTCCCAAAGTACTGGGATTACAGGCATAAGCCACCATGCCTGGCTATTTAATTATTTTTATAGGGCTTTATTCTGTTACTCAGGCTAGAGTGCAGTGGTGCAATCATAGCTCACCATAGCCTCGAATTCCTGGGCTCAAGCAGTCCTCCCACCTGAGCCTACTAAGTAGCTGGGACCACAGTCGCGTGCAACCAAGCCTGGCTATGTATTTTTTACTTTTCGTAGATACGGTGTCTTGCCCAGGCTGATTTGGAACTCCTGGCCTCTCGCAATTCTCTCTCCTTAGCCTCCCACAATGCTGGGATTACAAGTGTCAGCGACCATGCCTGCCCACAGATGACATTATTAAGCAGTTATCCTGCTCTGTGCTTGACACCTATTGTATTTAATCCCCACAACAACCCAATGACATAACTACAAGTGTTAATCTATATTATTGATAAGGAAATCAAGGCATAGAAAGTTAAATGACATTACCCAGTGTCACAAAGCTAATTAGGGACAGAGCAAGCATTCAAATCCTGATACTACCCAGATCAAAATCCTTTACCC